>NC_084587.1:3481381-3525625 GCF_033807715.1 Cololabis saira | reverse complement strand
AAGGTATTACAGTAAATTAGCTTGACACAATTTGATAACTTGTTCAACAATTTTGTATGTAATGACTAAAGCAATGAAATGAGGACTATTAGTTTTTTAGGAAATGACTATTCAGCGTCCATAATTATAGTTCATTTTGACTGACATGACATAAACAAATGATAATGTTGTAAAACAGCAGAGAATTGTATGAGAGCAACTGATACATGTCCAAAAGCATTTGCAATTTGTTCAGAGGAAGGAGAAACTGCTACTATGATGTGGACAAAGGACTACATGTTGTGGAGGTTGAACTAATAGTTATGAGAACTTTCATTCTGATCTGAGAATAGCACCAAAGCGACTGAGAAAAACTGTAAAGCCAGAATTATGACTTTTTTTTAGAAATGAAAAAGAAAATCTTTCTCGAACAACGTTTTTCTTAGGCTTCTAAAAAAATAAAGTCTGAGATTAAATTAAGATTTCTGATCTTAATCTCAGATTTCTGATCTTAATCTCAGATTTCTGATTTTTTTTCCTCCAAATTCTGGGATTAGAGTCAGAATTCAGATTTTTTTTTACGAAAAAAAAATCCTCCCTAAAAACGTTTTTTTTTAGGCTTCTGAAAAAAGTAAGAATTTTAACTTTAATCTCAGAGTTCAATTTTTTTTCTTCAGTGGCCCTGATCCTCTTCCGTACCTGCTTGTTGGAAAATAATAATAGAAACATTTAGTTACCTGAAAGAACAAAGTAAACCTTATTCAGTTATGGGAAATGCAAACGTCCCCTTTACTGACGGACCAATTTAAACCAGGTCCGGTTTAAACGAACCCACTTTACTAATTCTTCTGAAAGCCGGATTAAACCCCCAGACTGTGTTTAGTGTATTGTGACCCTGGTTTTCTTCCAGGGGCTCTGGAGCAGTTCGTCCCGTCCCTGGAGCTGGCGGGCAGGAAGCTGCCGTTCGGCCTGGCCGAGACGGGTCTGTGTTTCCGGCCTCCGGATGCCTCTGGTTGGTGAGGCATCAGTAGATGGGATGTGTTTTGGATAATTGGGATCCAGTAATCTTCCATTTGTTTATATCTCTGATGCAGATGCATGTTTTCTCAGGTTAGACATGTTTAGGGGGGAATTTTAGGTCCATATTTGCAGGCTGTTGCATCTCGTGGAAAACAACCCAATTCCTTCCAACCACAAGACCACTGGATTTGTCCAAAGTGTTATTGGCGGCAAATTAAATCACCCATTCAGTGCGTTTGCATGGGAAGTTTAATTCCTCTTTAATTCCGAATGAAAATGGCCATTCCGAATTAAACTTAATTCCGAAGTAAGTGGCTGGTTTATTCTGATTTTAAATCCGAATAGAATAATTCCAGATCATGTATAAACTCATTCCTCTTTAAATTAATCCCGGTCTTTCTTTCTGCTCGTTCCCTCGCCCGTCTGTCTCCATGACGCTTATATTCCGCGCTGGGCTGGTTTTTCAAACAAAGTTTCAAGATGCAGCAGCAGTAAACGCTGGTCAAGAGCAGAGACCATTTATTTAATAAATAGCTTGGAGGACCTGGAAATAATTAAAAGATGGCAAAAAACAAAAAACTGGAGTTTTGCAACTTTGCCAGGAATAAATGAGGTTCAGTTCAGTTCATACACTGATATCATGTGATGAAAAGAAAAGAGCTGGGGCCTCATGTACTAAGAGTGCGTGGATTTTAACTTGAATCCGTGCGTGGAATTAACAAGAACGCAAAAATTCATATGTACAAAACCCTGCGTATGCCCAAATCCACGCAGGGTTCTCTGTACATCCCAATCAGCGTGGATTTGAGCGCACATGCGCGGGAGCACAACACTCCGCCCCGTCTCCTCCCTCAAATATATGTTTGAATATGATATGAAGATAATTATCCATTAAAAACCGCTCATCCTAAAAAGAAATGTGCAAAAACAGGTAAAACATATATAAAAAAATAAATCGGCTCTGAGCTGGAATAAATAATTCATTTTGGAGCATTTCTTCCGATTTCAGCTGGTGTCGGACTCCAGTCCTCGAGGGCGGGTTGTCCCTGCAGGTTTTAGATGTTTCCCTGCTTCATTGCACCATGATACAAGTGACTGTGTCATCAACAGAACTATCCAGACTTTGATGACAAGTTGGTGACGATGATTAATTAGAATCAGGTGTGTTAAAGCAGAGAAACATCTAAAACATGCAGGACACCGGCCCTTCTGGGATTCAGTTTGACACCTACATTATGGTGTTCTTTGCTTTGCGTTGCGTTCGGTGAAGAGTTGTGGTTTTATCATGATCGTACGGGTTTGTTAATGTTTATGGGCAGCGTTAGTGCATCATTACACTCTGCTTTTCTTGTTTGTATTTTAAGAACCGACACCAGAATTTTTGGTGGATGAAAAACGGCTCCTCGTTCCGCTTTATTGTCATGCTGACGCATTAAGACCAATGTACACGTTTATTTAGTCTTACACATTGTGGATGTCCGCGATCACCACTCTCATAAGTATAACAATGTGAACAACATGGATTTATATTTAAAACATGAAGCATCACGATCTGATTCCTCTGCTGCAGAAATAAAGACAACTTGTGCCGACGGGATTATCGAGGTGCAAACGTGAGAAATAAAGAACAAAATTGCTGTAACTCGAGTGTTTCATCCGCAGGAGGAGAGACTGGTCTAGATCCCGGTGTCGTGCCAAAAAGTGATTGCCTGCCAGAAACTGATTTCTCCCCTGAAAATGGGTCTTTTTACCTGCCAAATATTGATTGAAGGCCAAATACATTTAATGAAAAGTTGTTTCTGCCTAAATATGACTTGATCTCATTCTTGAGCTTCATAATCTGAAATCTGACGGTTTAGCGCTCTCGCTCAACGGGCTGCTGTGCGCGCTCCCGCGGCCACAAATCAGAAGAAATCAGATTCTGGCAGGCAATCACTTTTTGGCACAACGGTCCATCACCGGAGAAACACTTTCTGGATCCTGCAGAACTTGCAGCCGACCCCATATCAGACTCTGAAAGTTGCCTAAACATTCAATAAAAACTTATTTCATCATTGCTGAATCACATCAGTTCACACATGCACATCATCACCTTTCCGTGACACCTTTTTTTTAAGGCAACTTTAAAGAACCGGTTTTTGTTGCAAAATTAATTTTAATGTATTTCTGTCCAGACACATTTATGGGATGTTTAAGATCTGGCTTTTATCTCGATGTATTCGTCCCATACGGTCGTCATGGTGACAGAGATGTCCGACCTGTCAGCAGATCCAGCTGAAAGAATCATGTTGGTCTGAACCGGAGAAGCTGGTCCAGTTCAGGGCAGAGATCCAGGAGGATCATCTTGGTAGGCTACCTAAACCAGCTGATGGTTCAGTCTTAGTCCTGGACCAGCAGATCGGTGTGGTCCCTGAGGACTCGCTCCTGATCCTGCCATCAGGTTCCTCTAACAGAGCCAAAGCTCCATCAGGATTTGCTGGTTCCACCTTTGTGCTTCTGCCTTTAGTTGTTTGTTCAGATGATGTGGTTGATTGTGAGATTGTTGCAGCTCCACTCTTGTGTAATTTATTTGGTGATGTCGGGACTGTCGTGTCCTTCACGTGGTCGTGAATTTATTGTTGACGTTACGTTTCCCTCATATTCTGCACTTCACTGCATCACCAGTGAGTGTCGCCAACGGACAGAACCTTAGAAAAGTGCGTACAAAAGCCCTAATGCGTGAGTGAAGGACCGCAACTTTCTACGTTCACGTCATTCTTTGTACATCCGACCGTGAGCGTTGAAAGTGGCGTACGCACGTTTTTTGTGCGCCGCACTCTTAGTACATAAGGCCCCTGGTTGCATTATGTTTGGTACATGTGATTAGAAAAAGAATGATTTAAATGTTTCTGTTGCATCATGCACCTGTAAATAATATTTTCCTGGTTCTGTTTCAGCTCCGCTGAGTTCACTGAGACGTCTCTGGTCTGGTTCTGCTCCCCACGAACGTCGTCCCAGTGGCTGGACCACTGGACACAACAACGGCTGAAGTGGTGGCGCAAAGTGAGTATGGGAAACGGCGTCGTACCAAACCGCTCAGCCGAAACCAAACGGGGAATCAGGATCAAACCCACAAACGCTAACATGGACACAAAGGGTGTTTTGTGAACTTGAAGCTAAATTATTAAAATCGCCGCTGCCATGAAATCCACAAACATGTTTAGTTGACACAGAAAAACAAGAGATAACAATCATACAGACTTTAAGATTGTTTTAGTGTTTTTCTACCACTAACATATTATTATCTGAATCTCAGTCTAGTTTTAGGAAAATTCACAAACCAACAACTGCAGTTTATGGGTATTAAATACCGTATTTTCTGGACTATAAGCCGCATCTGCTCTATTTTTTTAAAAATAATTAAAAAAAAGATATACAAGCCACTGATATTTATGTTGTTAGATTTTACTACATGTACTGAACGATTTTGAATTGTAAATGATGTACATCCGGGGGCTCCTCGTTTTATATTATACACATGTGATCAAGTTTGTTGGTACCGTTCCATAAAACAAAGAAAACGACAAAACTTTTAAACTGACAAAGGTCATTATAAATAATAATTAACTGAAAATCAACTAATGAGATCTTCTCATTACAAGGAAAAAAATCTTGTTCCACTGGCAGATTTTTTGTACTTATTTTAAGTGAAAATCTACTTGAAAAAGGTGAAAATTGTTGTTTTTTCCAGTGATGAGTCTTCTTTTAAGTGTAATGAGATTTTTTTTTACTAAAAATGAGACATTTTAACTAGAAATAAGACAAATATTCTTAAGATTTTGAGTTTTTGCAGTGTAGAGTATATCAGTAACCAACGTCTTCCCACCCGCCCAGTTCGCCCTGAGCCCGTCCGGGTTCAGCAGCAGCGAGGTCTTGGAGGACGAGCTGGAAGAGCCGGCGTCTCGCGGGGTCAGGATCTCTTACGATTTTCCGTGGGGACGCGAGTCCCTGGAGACGCTGTGGAGTCGAGGCAGCGCCGAGCTGCTGCAGACTCACAACGGAGTCCAGTCCAAGCTGCAGGTGAGTCTGCTACCGCCGTCTCCGCTCCTCTCCTGAATCAATCAGAGAAAACTGACAAAGGTTTCTGAAGACAAAGGAGAAACATCTTCAGAAACCAAGAGAAGGAGGTCCTTTGTCGAGCTTTAGAGAGTAGAGATGCAACCCCAACCCCTAATTTACCTACACGATAACACACCACACCGTCACCACACTGCACCCTTCACTGTCTACGTTTCCATGCTGTCAAAATTTCGGGTTAAGGTCAATATTCCGGTTACTGAATTGGGAATAATAATAATAATAATACATTGGGAATAATCTGTTTCCATGCGTGATACATGGTGATTAATCATTTGGGATATCTGGATCAAACCAGCGACGCACGGAGAACGTCATGAGTTTCACACGTTACTGTTCCTGTCGTTTACATACTTGTTTTCTCTGATTTGCGGTTTTGAGATTCAGGACTGTCTTCCGTCTCTCACGTGCTCCATCATCTGCGTTTCCTCCATGTGTTTCAGTGTCGAGACGGCAGGAAGACGGTTCCTCACGTGATCTCTGTCAGCGGGAACATGGACCGAGGAGCCACGGCGTTCCTGTCCAACTCCCTCCAGCAGCTCAGTAAAGAAGACGGCAAGAAGAGGCTGCAGCACAGAAAGGTGACGCTCGTTTTAAAAAGGCCTGTTTCCGTGAGCTGGGGGGTCAGGGAGAATCAAGACCGAGACCAAAAACAAAAACCTAGTAATGTCCTGATCCTGCGTGATTGTAGAACATCATCCTGGTTCAGCTAGTTTCCATATGAGCTTGTTTTCAACTGCAGCTCAATAACACAGAGAAGTGGATGATGATGTTGAACTCACTATAAATGTTTCCATCAGCTGAGATCAAATTAGGTCTGCAGATATTGAATATTTTCATATATCAATTATTCTATGAAATATTCCATCAATTAATTGGATAAAGCTTACTTTTGCTTTATTAAAGCCCAATTATAAATATACAATAGAAAACAAGACAGATTACTTGATTTAAAAACAACCAATTTGTTTCTTTTATGAGAATAATTTACATTTATTTACCGGTACATATTATGCAAACTAGTAAACTGTTTGTTAAATTTTCCAATAAAAATAAATACAATTATTTTAAACATAACATTTCCTGAAACATAAAAAAACCTTATTTTTTCCAAGTATCAAAAATAAAAAATATTCTGAAACACTGCTTTTAAATTGTGCAACTTCACATTCAGAACCAACACGTTTCAACAGAGATGCTTGGCTGTGGACCGGGGCCTTTTTTATTATTTTTATATTTTTTTAAATGTATTTTTAATTTGAAATAATCCCACACCCTCGACATCTTCAAATACGTGTGGCGACTGCACTACCGCTATTTCTACACTATTGGAGGATTGACTCCAGTGCTTTTAAGGATTGACACGACTACTAACTAGTCCCAAAGTCTCTAGCAGAATAACCAGCTCCAACACCCCCCTCCACCTCAGAAAAGTCATGAATAGTAAATGTTACTGACTTAAATTGGACTGAATTTGGAGATGAAACCTGAATTTTAAATATTAAAGATTGAAATTACATGATTTACCATTATAGTAATCAGATTACACCGTATATCAGCATCACTGAAATGGACCTGATGCTTAATCAATCACAACGGTATGCAAATATTATTCATATATTTATTCAAACAAGGCTGTTATGAACACAAAACTGTAATTAAATACAGACACATGCAGATGCACCAAAACATTAAATCAAATGCAAAATACAAATAGTTTACAAAACTGTACATTAACAAGAGGAAGAACTGCTGATACCAGATTCTGTCACCTTGGTTTGGAACTTAATGATTCGAGTCTGAGGCCGAGAGACCCGAGACCAAGACCACAAAAAAGTGGTCTGGAGAACCACAAGTCCACCCTGAACCCCCGCCAGTGGAAGCACGGCCTCGTCTGACCTCGTCTGACACTTGTTGACTTCTTTTTGGTGACTGTTCCTGAGTTTTGACTCTCTTTGATTTCAGGTCCTGAAGTTGCATCCGGTGTTGGCGCCGGTCAAGGTGGCGCTGGACATCGGGAGGGGAGGCACCGTGGAGCTGAGGCAGGTGAGGGAACGTCAGCCCAACACGGGGAGGGAGCTCCTCCCTGCAGGGCTTCACCTGGTTAAGGCCACGTTTACACAGAGCCGGGTCTTTACAAAAACGGATATTTCCCCCTCTACGTTTTGAAAAATACCATCATTTACACCGGGGGTCGGCAACCTGCGGCTCTAGAGCCGCATGCAGCTCTTTAGCGCTGCCCTAGTGGCTCCTGGAGCTTTTTCAAAAATGTTTGACCTTTTTTTTTTCCCCTTTTTTTTCTCTTTTTTTTCTTTTTTTCTTTTTTCTTTTTTTTCCCCTTTTTTTCTCTTTTTTCTTCCTTTTCCTTTCCTTTTTTATTCTTGACATTTCGAATTTTTTCTCGACATTTTCACTTTTTTTTTCTTTTTTTTTTGTGACTTTTTCTCAAGATTGTACTTCAACATTAATCTTGACATTTTTACTTTTTTCTCGAAGTGCATAATGAAAAAAAAAAAATCTTCCCCCAGTTCTAACTAATATAGAAACATGCAGCATGTGCTGCCTTCATTCTAAGGCTTATACAAGACTTTTAATTTTTTGCGGCTCCAGACATACGGTATTTGTTTTTTGTGTTTTTGGTCCAATATGGCTTTTCAACATTTTGGGTTGCCGACTCCTGGGCTAGCCAATCAGAATCATGGAAAAAAACATCAAAAAAAGACACGTGTTACTTCCAAGATGAACAAGAGTTTTTCGTTTGGAGTGACAGAGAAGTGGAGTTACTTTTAAGTGTGACTTTAGAATATAAAACAGGTAAAATACAAGAAAATATTGACGGTGGCCAAACAAATTGTAAACACAGGTCGCACTCATGATGCTGGTGACGTTTCTGTCTCATAATGTGACGTTCTGAAGTTTTCAGAAATGATGGTTTTTGGAGACTTTGAGCTCCGTTTTCGTGTATGAAACGCATGAAAACACCACCGTTTTTGCTATGTGTAAACGGGGCCTAAAACGTCCAACTCTGCAGCAGAAATAAACAGTTTCAAGTAGTGCTGTCAGGCAGGTGTCGCATTTTAATCTGATATCTGCTAAAGGCACCCCAATAAAGAATTAGAATTCTAGGACATTGCATAATTGCAGTGCATGACTAATCAATGTAATACACTAAGAAGAGAAGATTTGAAATCCACATTTTTATTGGTGAAGTGTGTTTCATAAATTAAATTCAGAAGAAAAAGCTCAAGCACATCAGCAAACCAATTAGGCCAGGTGTATTATTCAAAAATGCAAGTGCTAGTAGCTGTAATGTTTACAGTGGAACATGTTTAGCGTTTAAATGATAATTTTGGAGCAGCTCCGCTGATAGGAAAATATTTTTTTACGAAATGTATAAATCACCGCATTCTTGTTGATAGTCCCATCTTCTTTCTTTTTATACATAAACTTGCCGTTCAAAGGCCCAGCAAAGATTTGCTGAGTGGCTTTGTTAGTTTGACCAGCAACAGGAGGGAAGTCGTGGCCTACGGGTCCCTCAATGGGCCAAATTTAAAATGCTCGAGCATTTTGCCACTCATAATTAATTGGGTTAATTTCCATAACGCGTTAATTAGCAGTGTAATAAATTAATCTAATTATGGCGCTAAACTGACAGCTCTAGTTTCAAGTGTTTGTTTCCGTGGATATTCCAGTGTCAGTTTAATGGGACCAGTAAAGGTTTGAGTGTGTTTCCCAGGTCTGCGACGGCCTCCTGCAGGAGTTCCTGGAGGCCGAGATCTTTGCGTGGCCCGGATATCTGGAAACTCTGCCCACATCAGCAGAGCAGCTGAACGCCAAGTAAGCTCCTCACTGGCCACGGTTACATGATGTTTTTTTAATTCAGAATGAATTATTCCGAATTAAATAACTCAGAATTAAACTATTTTCCTTCGAGTTTACATGGAAATAGTAATTCCGAATTGAGGTTTACATGAAAACACGTTTGATCGGCTTTATCCAATTGGGAAGGGTTCTGATTGGATAGGGGGGGGACCGGAAGTTACGTCTACCGGAAGAAAAACAAACTTAGCCGCTACAACTTTGAAAAGCTCACCATTTTGATGTTTCCGTCTGTTCTTTTAATTATTTCCAGGTCCTCCAAGCTATTTATTAAATAAATGTTCTCTGCTCTTGACCAGCGTTTACTGCTGCTGCATCTTGAAACTTTGTTTGGAAAACCAGCCCAGCGGAATATAAGATCATGGAGACAGACGGGCGAGGGAACGAGCAGAAAGAAAGACCGGGATTAATTTAAAGAGGAATGAGTGGATACATGATCCTGGAATTATTCTATTCAGATTTAAAATCGGAATAAACCAGCCACTTACTTCAGAATTAAGTTTAATTCGGAATGGCCATTTTCATTTGGAATTAGGTGTTTACATGGTCATTTTTACTCATTTTAAATCAGATTTAATTTTAATTCTGAATTAAAGAGGAATTAAACTTCCCATGTAAACGCACTCAGTGTGTCGACCCCGGCTGAGCTGTGAAACATGTTTGTGCACCGTTCCCGCCGCGGCCTCACCCGTGTTTCTGGCCGTCCCTCCCGCAGGTACGATGAGATGGGCGTTCTCTTCAGCGCCGTGGTCGGAGAGAACACGCTGGAGAGCGGCCTCCTGCAGCTGCGCAGCAGAGACACCACCATCAAGGAGACCATGCACATCTCAGAGCTCAAGAACTTCCTGGTCAGATACATTTCTGCAGCCGACAACATCTGAGTGGAGGATTTATCCAGGAATCCAAGGAGACGCTCCTCCGGACGGAGCTCTGCTTCAAACTAATCTCCCCGAACTCAATCAGAACTGTAGACTTTTATTTATGTTCTCGTCTGTGTTTGGAATAAAAACGTGCACACAGCTTGTGTTTTTCACTGTTTATTATCACGTGAAAACCCATCCGAAGACCCGTTAGCCCCTTATTCATCTGAGAAATTTAGAAATGACAACAAAATTAAATAATCACTGAGAATCAGAATCCGCTTTATTGGCCAAGTTTGAACATGCCAGACAGGGAATTTGACTCCAGTTGTTTCGCTCACTGAACCTAGAAAATATTTTTAATTTAAATAGTAGCAAACAGTAAATAAAAAAATGTGACTCTTATTAACATATTTACAATTTTTTTTTTTAAAAGTGAAAGGTGCAGCAGTATGAGGTAGTAATGGTTATTGAAAAGTGCGTTGTTACAGTGTATGATTGTGGTTATTATTATTAGAATAGAATACGTTATTGTCAATATACCTGGGTACAGTGAGATTGAGAGCAGCATCACCTTTCCAGTGCAAGACAGTGCAAACAGTAAGAAATATAAGAGTATAAGAAATATAAATAATATAAAAAAGGTTAAGGTGCATTTGAATAGTGAAATCAAGACCTGAGATCCTATTTACAGATAATAACATATAGTTACACTACACATGTGGAATATTGCACAGATAGTCCGGGAAAAAGTATTGCACGGTAAAAACAGTAATTGCACATGAAGGCATTCAGATTTTGTTCAGGGCGGTTATGGCTTTTGGGAAAAAAAACTGTTTTTTAGTCTGTTAGTTTTTATTATTGCACAGTTGTACAAAATAATATAAAATAATATGTCCTTTATTTTTAACTACCTTAAAAATAAAATATCACTTTCTTCTTATACTAAATTATAAGAGCATATAACATATGGTATTATAATTATAATTGTTCTTCACAACAAAGATACTTGCCTGTAAAAAAAATACTTGTATGTAAAAAAAAAAAAATACAATTAAATAAAATCCTTCCAATTTGCGAAATTTACATTTCAATTGCAAGTGAATTTAATATAGTTCTGACTTTTATATGAAAATCAAAGGTATTCTGATGTTCTCGGACGAGGTGACGCCAGACTTGTCCACGGTCATGCGCAATAAAGTTTCAGAGGAGGCAAAAAAAATCTCGCCCAGCCCCCAAATCTCGCGAGGTTTCCGCCTCTCTCCTCTCCCGGTGCACTACAGCGGCTAGCTGCAGAAATGTCCTCCGACAAGCAGAACGGAGCCAAACTCGGTCCCATGGAGGAGAATAAGGAGAACTCCTCGGACGGAGGACTCGGTCTCGAAAGTATCCTTCCTCTCAGACCGCGGTTGGGGTTTAGTTTCCACTGAGAAGCAGCCGTTTCTGTGTGGGGAGCTAAGCTAAGTCTGCTAACGCCTTTAGGCAACGTGTCATTGTGAAGCTGTCAGTTAATCTCTTAAAATCACCTCATAAACCAGCTCTGACGCTTTTAAAGTCACTTTATTGCACCAGTTTGATTCTGTATTTTTAAATGAGCTCAGGGTTTGTTGTTATTAGGCTGTGAGGAAGGTTTTAAATGGAGGGGAATTGTCTTTTTCATCCAAACTGTGTTGATTAATTGACTTATATTGCATTTTGAATGAATGTTCTGCTCCTTCACCTCGTTAAACTGCAGTCCTGCAGATCATCAAGGAGTCCCAGCAGCAGCATGGACTCAGACACGGAGACTACCAGAGATACAGGTGGGATATAAATGGATTTCATTTGATTTTAGTACATGTAAAAGACAAGAATTAAAGAGAAGATAAGAAAACAAACAACATTTAAATTACTGTAATATTATTTGGTGTAATACTTATCCCAGTCATCTAAAAAAATTAGAAGTTTTACAGAAAAACAAATATCCGTGCCATCTCCTGGACTGGTATTTAATTCACCTACTCGCATCTGTTTGCCTACTATGGTAAAGATTAAAGAATATAACTACTTCCATAATGCTTGTACAATATATCAGGTGGTCTCAGGCTCCCAGATTAACTCAACTCATCCCAATCTCCGTTGGTCCCCTGCACACCCACAATACTAGACACAAACACCTTATTATAGGAAAACAACGTAAACTTGTGGGAACAAGTGTGAGTGTTGTGTGTCGGGGAAACACACATCTGGAACGAGTTGAATGATAAAAGCCTTAAAAAGTCACAGTCCATCTCCATATTGAAACGCCAGTTAAAGTAAGCTCATATATATAAATGTACAATTCGGGACCACAAAATGTTTCACGTTAAGTGTTTGTAATGTTATAATGTAAGTGGTAGTCTAGTATAAAGTGCATGTTGTATTAAGTGTGTACATAAGTGTATGTATGGATTCCTGTCTAATGTATTTATGTTCATTGGCTCCTACCATAAGCGTGTGTGTGTGTGTGTGTGTGTGTGTGTGTGTGTGTGTGTGTGTGTGTGTGTGTGTGTGTGTGTGTGTGTGTGTGTGTGTGTGTGTGTGTGTGTGTGTGTGTGTGTGTGTGTGTGTGTGTGTGTGTGTGTGTGTGTGTGAATAAATCAAAAAACAAAGAATTTCATACTTTAACACTTAATATTGTAATTTACATGTGCAAAAAGGAGTAGGAAGAAGTGTAAACTTATTTAATCCTACCCCCATTCACTAATCATTTATTAACACTTATTTATAATAACTAACTATACTATAATTTTGTGGTGGGGGGAAAAATTTTTATATTGCAATATATTGTTGCACTCTCTGTCGCAATAAATAATCGATACACTGATGGCAAATATCAATAATTTATTACAACACACACAATGGATTTACGCGGTTGTCATAACACTATTGTTCATGCACTTCAATTTGTCCAGCTGTACAGTAGGGCTGCAACTAACAACTATTTTAATAGTCGACTAGTCACCGACTATTGAAACGATTAGTCGACTAATCGGATAATTAGTGATTTTTAAAAAATTTAATATGAGGTTACTTTAATTATGTGGCGAATGATAATAAACAAAGGAAAGATGGTACTAGAGCCCTGATATAGCGGGACTGTTTTCTTCATCCTGCTCCCGCAGTGTTTATATCCACTCCTGCAAAACTCTGAGAATTCCTGCCCGCACGGCGCACAATTATAGAGGCATTGGTTTAGTGTCTTCTCCCGTCCCGCAAGAGAAAAGTCCAGACAAATCTATCTGATTTAATGTTAACATGATGATTGTGGAGCTTGATGGATAATTGACAGTTCATAGGTACCTGACTGAACGTTAGATGCAAATCCATCATTGTTATCATCACACAAGCTTTTTCACCTTTCATGCAGCATCAATTATGTGATGGAGGTTATAGCAACGAGAGTAGCTGTGAGTGGCTCAAATAATACTAATAAATAACATGAAATAAACAAAGTTAACGAATGAAAATAGGCTTAATATCTTACCAAGGTGAGTCCATTTCGTTCAACTGTTCGACGTCTCTTCAAATGCACCGACGTGCTCCCGTGAAAAGCAAGGTCGGCTTTGCAAACCTTGCAAGTCATCTTTTTATTCACCGTATCGAGGCTAAAAGGCTCCCGAACTTCACCTTCAGCGTCAGGATGAGGTTTAACGGTGGAAACGCTGACCTGCTTCTAGTGCATAAACTGGGTTTAGTTTAAGTTATAACCTTGTTAGTCGCTGGCTTTGGTCCAACATGTTCAGATATTTGAGCATCTTTAAGTAGATTTGCTGTTAATTATCTGATGAAGCCGTTTCTTTCTCCCTGCAGGGGTTACTGCTCCCGCAGGCTGCGCCGCCTCCGCAAGACGCTCGGCTTCAAGATGGGAAACAGACACAAGTTTGTTGGGAAGAAGGTCACGGTGGAGATGCTGTCGGACAGCAGGTTGGTGATGTTTACCCGTGTCGTAAAGAGTTAACACTAGTTTGTGTTCGGCGGTGTCTCTGTAACTCTTCCTCCTTCTAATCCCGTGTTTCTGCTCTAAAATCATCTGATCACAAATAGGGCTGCAGCTATCGAATATTTTAGTAATCAAGTATTCTACTGAAAATTCCATCGATTAATCGGATAAAACATTTTTGTTTGGTTAAAGAGCAATTATAATTAACATAAGAAAATAAGACATTTCACCTAATAATGAACCACTGGTTTCCTTTTTTAGATAATCAATGTCTTTATTTTTAGATGCACAAAATAAATCGATAAGCAAATTTCAAGTTCTAGTTAAGTTTTAAGCTAAAGTCTTGGTAAGATTTTGAGTTTTGACAGTGTTCAAATATAATTCTGAGAGCTGCTGTATCGGAGCACATTAGGCTCCAGCGCTACTTGATGTTTTATCCATCAATGACTACAGATAAAACTGAAAATGACCCAGTTAGCTTTATTACGTTTTTATTTTTCACCCTCATCACTCTACAGCTCTGTGTTTTTAAAGATTAAATACGTTAGCCGCGTCGACAGTAGTTATAATTAATAGAAACCTCACCCTCCACAGGGCTAACGTTATGTAATGTTAATCTCATTAATTAGCGCTTAGTTAACTTAATTTTACCGTTTCTGGGGTGACGGTTCCTCCGTTCTCGGAGTAAACGGGGTGTTGGTGGAGACGCTGCAGCGTTGAAGACGTACTGTTGTGGTATCAAGTACTGTTTTACAGTGATACATGCAACAGTGTTGCCTTGGTGTCCAGCTTTAATAATTTAGGGTTTTATCAAGAAAAAATGTATTATTTGGGCTCTTTTTATTTCAATATTTCGACGGGTTTTACGTCGTGTTTGGGCTGGAATCTGTCAGATCTGGCAACCTCGACCTCAGTACTGGATTTCTTGGTCACCATAGTCTCGAGACAAGGAAAGCAAATATGGGTCAATGGAAATTTAGCGACAAATGGCTTGAAAATTCCAGTTTCTCTGGACATTGGGTTCAAAGTGTGTGACTTGTCTTTTTAGTCTTGAGTGAAAATGGTTTTAAAAAGTATTAAATTTAACTTGGTCAAATCTGTAAACACCCTGGTCATGTTGTATCCGAGTTAATTATACAATCTGTAGTGATCATGTGTGTATTGGTTGCTTGTTTTTTAATCCTTTTGTACACAAAAAACAAACTTTTGCATTATTACGATGTACAAGACGTGCTCGTATTCAGCCCGGATCGACCCGTCGAGGTCCAGGATCTTCTTCTACTGCGAGGCCGGACTCAACATGCCGGCTGGGGAACTAAAAGATGACTGTACTTTTATGTGAACGTCCCCTCCAGGCATCTGCTGCTGGTGTTGATGGAGGCGGAGCGGGCGTGGAGCTACGCCATGCAGCTGAAGCAGGAGGCCAACACGGAGCCGCGCAAGAGGTTCCACCTGCTGGCGCGGCTGCGTAAGGCGGCCAAGCACAGCGAGCGGCTGGAGAAGCTTTGTGAGAGCCCCAACGTGGACGCCAAGACCAAGCTGGAGGCCCAGGTGACGCCCGTTCCCGTCCTCAGAGCTGCCTGTGCAGCGCTGGGGATCCATGCACATGTCAAGAATCCATTCTTAAGATTCAGAATCGATTATCAAGATTTGATTCGATCCGATATCGATTAGTGTTATTAAAACAGTTTTTTTGAGCTGTTGCATGAATTATATAACTGTAGTTCTGCAACATATTAACACTAGTATTATATTGAGATTCAACAGCAAGTATTGCAGCTAATGATGCTGTAAGGACCAATCAGCTCCCAGAATGCTGATAGAACTGCTTTCAGAAACATCGTGGGGCAGAATTACCAAACAGATCCAGGGAGGAAACAGAGACGGATGAAATCGGTTTTATTTTTTCCCACATTCCATTTTTATCTTTTCCATTTTCGGTCTATTTCGGTTTTTAATTTTTGAGAATTTGGTTTTTAGCATTTTTATGCAAATGTAACCCCAAGACAGTATATAAAGTAATGAAATATAGACAATTTTTGCAATTATAACTGAAAACTTAAGACCTGGCACCAGCTATTCTCATATGGAAGAGTATCAGGGCCAGGCAGGAGGAAAAATAAAAATAATATTTTAGAGGAGGAAGATATTTTTTTCATTATGCACTTCAAGAAAAAAGTCGAAATGTTGAGGAAAAAAGGCGGCATTTCGACTTTTTTCTAAATTGTATTTCAACATTAATCTCGACATCTCGATTTTTTTTCTCCTGCATGGCCCTAAGACTCTTCCGTTATTCTCCTGTCCAACAAAACATTCATTTTTTGGGGCATAAACAAAAAAATACCAAAAGTTGTAATGTAATGATGAAAAAAAAAAATCGCTCTTTAGACATACGAATTGATTTTTAGGAATTAATATGAGAATCAATTTAGAATGGGGAAAATTGATTTTTTTCAGCACGGGCCTAGCGTGGCAGCGCAGTAACGGTTCCCGTTGTTCCCACAGGCCTACACGGCGTACCTGACCGGGATGGTGGAGTTCGAGCTGCAGGAGTGGAAGCTCGCCATGGAGGCCTTCAACAAGTGCAAGTACGTTTAAACGTTCATTCTTTATCCTGTAAAGATTTGTACCGGACCTGACTCTTACGAACGCTCGTCTCTCTGTCAGAACCATCTACGAGAAGCTGGCGAGCGCCTTCACCGAGGAGCTGGCCGTGCTGTACCGCCAGCGCGTGGACGAGATCTCGCCCAACATCCGCTACTGCGCTTACAACATCGGTGAGTGGCCGCGGATCCTCCTCCCTCACGGTGTCGGTTAAAAACTACGACGTCATTGTCGTATAACGAGCTGCTTTTAACGAACCAAACGGTTCCTACATTAACATTCAAAAAGAGTACAAAAAAGTAAAAAACAGAATACAAATAATTCAAATGAGACCTTTTTATTTTCACTGGAATATAATTTTATAGTTTTTATGGGTCTTATGATCAGAGCCGTATGGGAGGTTTGCGAGGCCCTGTGCGAAATGGCCGGGGGGGGGCCCTCGCGCGTGAGCGTAGCGAGTGCAAGCAAAATTTTTGGGTTTTTCGGGTCGGATCGGGTGTCTATATGCGCAATTTTAACTTTCCAATTATCAAAATACTGCATACCTTCCCCTGCCTCATCATCATCATCTCTCGCCTCGATGCGCGGCCCCACGGCTGCTTGAGACCCGGTCAGATTGTGATTTTTGTAACAAATTTATCAAACGAGCCTTTCAGAGAGGCATTAAACTCTTCCATTTTCTTTAGTTTTTTCCTTTTTTCATCCCCTGATGGAAATTTCCTGAATCTGTCTCGTTCTCTCGACATTGTGTGACAGTTTGTTCCAACTCCACCGTCTGGATCAGAGCAGCTTGTGTCTGCGCTTGGTCTGATCAGTTGTATTGAACAACAGACACGCGCATCATTGCACATATATTTATTGATATGCACAGACTAGTACACATTTAGGTCTGTAATGGAACGTAACTGTTCATATTTATAAGGGAAAAAAGGAAAAAAAACATTTTTTGAAGGAAAAAAAAAACGACCCATAGCGTGAGGCCCCGTGCGGTTGCACGGTTCGCACACCACTTGCGGCGGCCCTGCTTATGATTGTTTATTTAGTCCGTGTTTTAAGTGGCTGCACTCGTAACTACAGGTGACCAGAACGCCATCAACGACCTGATGCAGATGAGGCTGACGGGCGGAGGAGGAGGCATGATGGCCGAGAAGCTGGAGGTGAGTCGGGAGCCACGACTGTTGGTTTAAAGATGATTGATGATGCTGATGTGGATCCCAGACGGTGATTTATTTTATTTCCCTCCCCCCTCCCGCTCAGGCCCTGATCACCCAGGCCCGGACCAAGCAGGCCGCCACCATGAGTGAGGTGGAGTGGCGAGGACGGACGGTGCCGGTGAAGATCGACAAGGCTCGCGTCTTCCTGCTGGGCCTGGCCGACAACGAGGCCGCCATCGCTCAGGTCTGCTCCTGCTGCTACACCGCGTTTAGCTGGAGGTTTTATATCCCAGCATGCACTCTGATCATCTCCAGCCTCAGTGCTTATGTCCAAATACACACCACTTAGAATAATAAACTAGGGCTGGGGATCCATTCAAACGTCAAGAATCGATTTGATTCTTAAGATTCAGAATCGATTATCAGGATTTGATTAGATCCGATATTGATTTGGGTTAGTGTTATTTAAAATGTTTTTTGAGCTGTTGCCTGAATTATATGACTTTAAAATAACTAGTGAAATAATAATTTCACAATAATTATTGTGAAATAAATAACTCAAACAGGCCTTTCAATATCCATTTAAAGTGCAAAAAAAGAAAGCAATTGCAACAGATCATGCAGTAAACAAATCATTTTAGCTCGTCTAATTTATTCTGTCACAACACACACACATTGCCATGAAGCACCTGGCATTTTTCAGAAGTGTCATGACAAACTGTGTGTCCGACTGCTGGGATTAAAGTTCACCGGGCGAAAATGTAATGATGAAAACAAAAATCGATCTTTAGATATAAGAATCGATTTTTAGGAATTAATATGAGAATCGATTTAGAATAGGAAAATCGATTATTTATTTTTTTTCAACACAGGACTATAATAAACTATAGTATTACAACAAATAGTGAATAAAATGTCCCTTTAACGCGCCACACCGAATGTCTTACTGAGTATTTGATAATCAATAAGACACCTAGGTTGATAATCAGTTATCAGAGGACAAACCAGTTGACAGATTATTATGGATCAATAACTCAGTTAAGCTTGATTAACTCTTTGATACCGGCGTATTGCAACAAATTAGTGTCCAAAATCCCCCGTGAAGACGGACGGGAGTCGGGAATGACTGGATTAGATGTTTCTCAAACTGATATAAAGAAGAAATAACCGTCAATATTGACACTAATCATGAAACACGTGTAAATCATACAGTTAGAAATGACAATGTGGTCCACTTTTCAGCAGAAACGGCTCTGTGTGTCCGACTCGTACATTGTTTCTTCAATCTGTGCAGGTCTGTGCTCAAATTTACCAACCGAACAATTAATCTGTAATCACATTTCAGAGCTGCAGTACCGCGATTAGACCATTCTGATATTCCATTAGTAATCGACTATTGGAATAGAGATGCCTTACACTGTTTTTTTTTTTCCCTTTCAGGCAATAGTTTACAATTAAATTTGTCAGGGACTATTTTTATTATCAATTCATGTCTACTAATCGTTGCACCCCTAAATGCGATGAATGTTTCTGCTGAAGGTTTTCCGACTCTCGTAGCAGCTTTTCTCCAGACAAGAGAATGATCCTGAAGTCATTCCTACAGCACTCGGTGCAGAGATCTTTAAATTGGTTTATTGTGCGTATTTTCTTGATGAACTTGCTGAGTTTTCAAACTTGTGGTAGATTTGATCAAGATTGGATCGTCTGAAGAGACGGTCTTATCTTCCATCTTCCACCAGTGTGTTTTCCTGCAACAGTTCGGACATCAAAATGTTTTAAAAAAAATGAATGTGTGAGGTTGTAAATCACTTGTTTTTTTTTTTTTATATAATTGTTTCTTTATTTGGAAAGGACAAGTAGATAAAACGGTACAGCAATATTTGAGTAAATGAAAATGAATGTCCTTCCAGTTTTGTTTAAGTCCTGAAAATGTACATTACTAGACATCAAAGTAAACTGGCCCAATAGTAGTTTAGTCATAGTTTGTGGGTTTGTCCTCCTTTGAGCTTTATAGAGCCCGGTTTCACAGACAATTAAAGTTTCACAGCACTCGTGGAGGGAAAACAACAATGGGAGGTGAATCTTCCTCCTTAGAACCGCATCAGAAAGACGTCCTGAATAAGGATAGGACTCTGATACAATACAGCTTAGTTTAACTGTTTACATGAACTATGAACAGAAATCGGGGTAAACCTGCCGCTGCTGCTGAGGAATTAATCATAAAACCCAGTCAAAGGTTAAATCAGAGTTACAACATAATGGTACCAGTGAAATCAAATAAAATCTCCTCTCATGGGGGATAAATACGATCCAGTTATTTCAAATTTTGTAAAATATGTCCCGTTGTGTTTTTAGATGGAAGGTCAGCTTTTCCATCCTAAAAATTTCTAAGGGGATACCAATCCAGTCATCTACAGGACTGTCTCAGAAAATTATAATATTGTGATAGTCATTTTATTTTCTGTAATGCAATTTAAAAAAAAAAAAAAAAAAAAAAGTCATACATTCTGGATTCATTACAAATCAACTGCAATATTGCAAGCCTTTTATTATTTTAATATTGCTGATTATGGCTTACAGTTTAAGATTAAGATTCCCAGAATATTCTAATTTTTTGAGATAGGATATTTAAGTTTTCTTAAGCTGTAAATCATGATCAGCAATATTAAAATAATAAAAGGCTTGCAATATTTCAGTTGATTTGTAATGAATCCAGAATGTATGACATTTTTGCATTACAGAAAATAAAGGACTTTATCACAATATTCTAATTTTCTGAGACAGTCCTGTAGAGTCGGTGGGGTAAATCACTTGATAAATTCTTTTTTCCTTGTCAAACTGATGCAGGAAACCAAACAAACATTTAATTTGTGATTTTTGCTCTCACGATTTAAAAAAAAAATAATAAAAAATTCAGGGTTCAGTAAAGGAAAACAGAGTGTGCAGTTCCTGATCCGACCAGCGGGGGGAGCTCTGCTGCCAGCTCAGTTCTGCCTGAGCACCGTGCAGACACGCCCGTCACACCCGCGGCCACTCAGGTCTCTGGCATGCAGCATCTTTCGTAACGCGGCTGCATTCTGCACATTTCAGCCCACACATGAGTGCTAGAGGACTCCACCCCCCCCCACACACACACACACACACACACACCCCACACCCCCCCCAGGTCTGAGGACGGAGACTGTCGTCCTCCCTGGACACTTTCAGCCTTCGGGGCTCCACATGCTGCAGTACGTGTCTCCTGAATGCTGGAGCTGCCGGTAATCATCCCCCGCCCCGTCGTCTCCTGCCGTCCAGCACATTAGCATCCCACGCTGCTCCCTGGGGGGATTTCTGACCCGGTCTTTGGTCCAGTCCCAACCCCCCCCCCTAGTCCTACTTTTCAGCAGTATCCCTAAATTTTGCGCATTCCCGTGAGGGTAATGGTGTCCCAATTCCTCTTTACATGTAGGGCTAGTGTGTATGATCTAGTCCTTCACAGCGAGGGATTTCAGATGAACTCGCCGACCGAGGGCCAGAGAAAATTTCCCAGAATGCTTTACGTCATCATTTGCAGACTGAATCAAACAAAAAAACATGGCAGGCATTTTCTCATTTTTAGTGAATAAAATCAATATTTTGAGTTAGTTTCTGCATTAAAATGCGTTTTGATTACATTTCTAGCAAGAAATATATATTTTACTTTCATAATATTCACTCAGTGAATGTACATAATCACTCGCTTGCTCGTTGTTGCGTTGTATCTTCAGATCTCATCAGAATAAAGGCTGATTTATGTTACATAAACGCAGAGCCTACGGCGTAGGTTACGCAGCGACGCGCACCGTACGCCGTAGGCTCTGTGTCGATTTAACGCGGAACCATAAATCGCCGGCGGCTCTTCTCATCCCTGAAAACATCGGGCAAATTTCTTAACAGGCGTTATTTGGATAAACTGAGCTTAACGGTTACTTTTACACCGGAAAAAATATTAAAACTTAATAAAGTGGCATATTAACAGCGCTACAGCGGAAATTAAAACAGCTTTTATCTCTGGGCTTCCTGATATGGTGTGACGTATGTGCAAACGTAACTACGCAGGCGCTTACGTACCCGAACGTAAACCACGAAGTGACGTAGCAAGTGGTGTCCCAATCCCTAGGGAAGATTACAAGGGCCCTACGCCTGTGGCTTCATTTTGAGAGTGAAGTGGTAGAAAGTAGGGTGAACATTGGGAGGCCTTTAACTCCCGGCCTCTGAGGATCCTGCACATTCCTCCACCGGCCAGGCGAGGCGTCGCTCCCTCCGTCGTGATGATCGGCCCTGCCTCGGCTCAGCGGAGGAGGCTCGGCAGGTCGAGCCGGTCCTGCCGGGCCTCAGCGGGGCGTTGGCAGGAAACGAGGCATCAAGTAACGTCAGTCCCTTACGGAGGAAGAGAGCAGCCCTCGCCGCCGCCGCCTCTCTCCTACTTAACGACTCTGCTTCGTCTGATTCTGCACCGTTTCCATTCCTGAGAAGCTTTGACGTGATCCGATCTGCAGTTCTGAGCTCCGTTTCATCATAATAATAATACATTTTATTTATAACACACTTTATATTTCAAACAAATCTCAAAGTGCTTCAATAGAAACAATTTTTTTTTTAAAAAGCAGCAAAAATAAGATGGACTAAAATTGCAAGAAAAAAAAGTCAAAACATGTTCACCTCTGCACAGCTAAAGGATTAAAAATACATAGTTTGTACTGAGGTTAGGCAAACGCCTTGGTGAACAACAAAGTCTAGAGTCCCTTTTTGAAGGCATCAAGTGACTGTGGTGCTCTCAGTGAACTAAAACTAAACCAGAGGAAACTACTGAAAACATGGACATTAAGGATCTTTGGTAGAACATTTCGTCTGGTTTTTGTCTAAAAAAAGAAAAAAACGGAAAAAAATGGAAAAGAAATACAAAGGAAAAAAAGAATAAAGAAAAACAAAATGGGGAAAAAAAGGAAAAACAAAAAAGAAATGGAAAATAAAAAAAGGGAAAAAATAAATAAATAAAAACTAAATGGAAAAAAGGACAAATGAAAGAAAGATAAGAAAAAATTGAAAAAAAATATGTAAGTATTGATTTCCAGAGCGGAGGGAGTGGGTGGCGGTTTGGGGTGTGATGAGTTCTTTCAGATATGATGGGGCGTTGCTGTGGATGCACTGATGGGTTAGAAGGCAGACCTTGTATTCAGTCCTGGAGGAGACGGGGAGCCGGTGGAAAGTGTTTGGGTGTAATCTCTCATCAGAATCCTAGCAGCAGTTCTGAATATGCTGGAGCTTCTGGATTCTCCTGCTCGGGTCCCGGTGAGGAGTGTGTTGCAATAGTCCAGCCTTGAGGAGACAAAAGCCTGGACAAGTTTTTCGGCATCAGGGAGGAAAAGTGTGGGACGGAGTCTGGCTGTATTTAGGAGGTGGAAGAGTTAGGTTTTTCAAAGGTTTTGGATGTGGGGGTCAAAGGTCAGGTGGGGGTCCATTTCTGACACCTGGGTTGGTGATTACAGATGAGAGCGGGAGGTTCTGGCCGGGAAAGGTGATGCTGGTTATTGGGGATGAATTGACCTGGTGTGGGGTTTCACTGCAGGAAACTGTGAGCCATCCACGCCTTTATCTCCTCAAGGCAGGTGGATAATGATGGTGCTGACGGGGGGGCGGAGGGAAGTGGGACTGTCCGGAAATACAGTTGTGTCATCAGTGTAGCAATGGAATGATATCCCAGGGCGGATGATGACACGACCCAGGGGAAGTATGTAAAGTATGAAGAGGGTGGGGCCGAGGACAGAACCTTGGGGGACGCCACATGCTAGGGAATGTGTTGTGCATTAGTGTTGTTTCTGTCAGCTTGTTTCAGTTTTAGTCTAGTCTTTGGGTCCAATTATCATTTTAGTTTTTATTAGTTTTAGTCACGTTCGTTCTCCTTTTAGTCGTGTCAAGTTTCAGTCGACTAAAAGTCTGAGCATTTTAGTCTTATTCTTAGTCTGAATTATCCGGGACCATTTTAGTCTAGTTTTAGTCAAAGATTGTTTTTAACCAAACCCATTTTTCAATTCAAACAAGGTTATCTTATTATATTATTGTTATCTTATAGACTCAAGAATACATTCATTCCAGATACAGAAGACTCTAATTTGAGATTACAACATATTTATTTTTGTCCCCATCTTTTTCTTTTCTGACGACACACTGGGTTTTCTTTTCCATGTCTATGTAGGAAAGTGTATCCAAAGATGGTAACTTTGTTTTTAATTGACGTGAACCGTCAATTAATGCGACTGGGATTGAGGACGTGACGTCACCCAGCAGAACTAAACCAGAGAAACTACTGAAAACAAGGACATTAAACCAGAGAAACTACTGAAAACATGGACATTAAACCAGAGAAACTACTGAAAACATGGACATTAAACCAGAGAAACTACTGAAAACATGGACATTAAACCAGAGAAACTACTGAAAACATGGACATTAAACCAGAGAAACTACTGAAAACATGGACATTAAACCAGAGAAACTACTGAAAACATGGACATTAAACCAGAGAAACTACTGAAAACATGGACATTAAACCAGAGAAACTACTGAAAACATGGACATTAAACCAGAGAAACTACTGAAAACATGGACATTAAACCAGAGAAACTACTGAAAACATGGACATTAAGGATCTTTGCTAGAAAATTTCGTCTGGTTTTTGTCCAAAAAAAGAAAAACGGAAAAAAAATGGAAAAGAAATAAAAAAAACAAAGAAAAAAGTTTTTTAAAAAATAAAGAAAAACAAAATGGGGAAAAAAAGGAGGAAAAAAGAAAAAACAAGAAGAAAATGGAAAAAGAGGGAAAAAAAGGGAAAAAATGAAGAAAAACTAAATGGGGGGGGGGAAAAATGAAAAATGAAAAATTTAAGTATTCAAATGTGATTTGTGCTTAAAAAGTTAAAAACAATCATTCCTGAGATCCATCTTAAACATTAGAGGTTCTACACTGACAGACAGAAAGATGAGAGCAGATTCCTGAAAGAACTGGTAACAGAGGAAACTCCTGAAAACATGGATTTGTTAGTTTGGTCTCGTTTTGGTCAACAAAAATGAAGACACGTTTTTAGCAGAGTTTTCATTTTGTAATCTACATTTTAGTCTCGTTTTTTATTCGTCTACGATATTGCATCATATATTTAATTATCCTCTCGTGATAAAGGTTCGTTGACGACGATATTTAGTCTAACTTTACGTCTCAACCCCTGCTGCTTCCTCTGAACAGGAGGGGAAAACCTGCAGGTTTCCCTGAGAATCGGAGCAGCAACCCTGCTGGATTAGTGTGTAGATGAACGCCAGATAAGGCGGAGAAAGAATCCCGTCATTCACAAAGATCTGAACCCTGAAACTCCAGCGCGGCTCGTTGCTGGTGAGTTATGTGCAGGAATGTGTGAGCAGCCCGTCGGACCACATACCTGCCCCCCCCGGTTTAGCACCAGCATTCCTGCTTTAACTGCGGCTCTAGTCGCTCCTCCTACATCCACCTCCTAAAGTCACCACTAATAAGGTGTAAAACATTTATCTGAGACAACAGTTGTGGCGCTACAGTTTCGGTTCTGATGGCGTTTGAAGCGTCGGTTTGGTTGTGGCCGGTTATACCAGATGCCAAACAAACGCCGCCGCTCTTCCTCTTTTCTTCATGAGTCATTCAGCTTTTACACAAAGAAGTGAGACGAATAAACAAACAATAGGATTAGATTGTGGTGACACCCATTTGTGGTCACCTGATCTGTTGCCACACTGCAAAAACTCCAAATCTTAACAATATTTGTCTTATTTCTAGTTAAATTGTCTCATTTTTAGTCAAAAAAATTCTCATTACACTTAAAACAAGACTCATCACTGGAAAAAACAATAATTTTCACCTGTTTCAAGTAGATTTTCACTTGAAATAAGTAGAAAAATCTGCATGTGGAACAAGATTTTTTTGCTTGTAATGAGAAGATAAATCTTGTCCCACTGGCAGATTTTTCTACTTATTTCAAGTGAAAATTTACTTGAAACAGGTGAAAATTGTCAAATAACAAGTTATTTTTCTGGTAATGACTTGTTTAAAGTGTAATGAGTTTTTTTGACTAAAAATGAGACGTTTCAACTAGTAATAAGACAAATATTCCTGGTAAGATTTTGAGTTTTTGCAGTGCAGCGGTGCACGGCGGTTGATTAGTGATAATTATCCTCCCACCCGGGTCTGGGGAGGGTCCTGGTTCCCTCAGACGGTCTAGACCGAAGCTCTGGCGACACATTTGCAGCGTTGCGTCTCTTTTTCAGCTGTGGTCTAGAAATCGGCAACGTGAGTCAGGATTAGAGCTGGGGATCGATTCAAATGTGAAGAATCAACTCTTCTTAAGATTCAAAATCGATTATCACGCTTTGATTTGATTCTATTCCGATATTGATTTGGGTTAGTGTTATTAAAACTGTTTTTTTCAGCTGTTGCATTAATTATATGACTGTAGTTCTGCAACATATGAATACTAGTATTATATTGAGATTCTACACCAAGTATTGCAGCTAATGATGCTGTAAGGACCAATCAGCTCCCAGAATGCTGATAGAACTGCTTTCAGAAACATCGTGGGTCAGAATTATCAAACAGATCCAGGGAGGAAACAGAGACGCATGAAATCAGTTTTAGTTTTTCCCATTTTTGAGAATTTGGTTTTTAGCATTTTATGCAAATAAACCCCAAGACAGAATATAAAGCAAAGAAATATAGACAATTTATGCAATTATAACTGAAAACTTTAATGTTTTCATACCTTTAAACACATTTAAAGGCAAAAATATGGCACTAGTTATTCTGGTGTCCAACAAAACATCCTTTTTTGGGCATAAACAAAAAAATACCAAAAGTTGTAATGATGGAAAAAAAAAAAATCGATCTTTAGACGTAAAAATCGATTTTTAAGAATTGGTATGAGAATCGATTTTTTTCAACACAGGCCTAGTCAGGATGTTTAACTGATCCTCGATTAGCACTTTCTTAGCTCAGATCTTCCCAGATAAAACCAAAACCGGTCTCGGAGGTCTGTTGGTGAAATTAACAGCACAATGAAACATGTTCTCTTTTCAGATCTGAACTATTATTCTGTTTTAGTTCTTGTGCTAAGAGCCAAGTAGCAAAAGTGATGCCAGCCGTTGGCTACGCCGGCCACCAGTCACAGGACCGTGTTCCCAATTGACCTTTCGTCAAGCCCCGCCCCCGTCTGTCATCTCTCCATCCACTTCCATTGTAAAAACAGGCTTTTACATCACTCTATTTCTAATTAATTTACCAAAGAATGATTTTCGCTACTAGATACAAATAAAAAGTACCTCAGGTACTGTGGAGTGAGTTTAAAAAACTGAGGTTTTCGGCAAAAACAAGATCTTTTGATAAGTTTAGCTGGTAGCACGGTGGAAGGTGAGGCCATCCACGTAGATTTATCGTAATTTACCGTTGGTTTTGGGATGAAATGTATTAGTGTGATTCTCTCTGGGTAGCGGGTGTCACTTTTACCACTTTTACACACTGCTTAACCATTTTATATAATAATAAATAAATTAAATAAATAAATAAATAAATAAATAATAAATAAACGCTTCCCCGGTTGTAGCTATGGGTTGGAGCCTGCTCCCGAGCCGACGGATTGGAGATGCCAATTTAGGGATAAAAACACGATGAACCTTCACAACATTACAAATGTTGCCCTTTTACTAATGCAAAGTTAAATAAAAATTTAAAAATCCAGTGATTTAAAATTTTTATACAAGGTAATGTAAAAACTACACTTTTTCCATTGATGTGAACGAGAGAGACGGATGTTCTGTCCAACCAGATAAACCTGATGCAGCAACGGAGGATAATTCTTCTGATTGGTCAATCAGGGACTAATCAGGAGGCTGACAAAGGGCCAATTTGTAAGAGAATTTGTTTTACTTGATGTACAAAAAAATAGTCCCCGTACAGATGTCCATGGATGTTTTTTTTTGTTTGTTTTTTTTTACCAGACTGTATATATGTTTATTTCTGCTCATTGAAGATTGACTGACCTCTGGAGCCCCTAGTGGTCAGCCGAGGAACTGCAACGTTTTCCTGACCTTCAGTCTGGCAGTCGGCGCTACGTCAGTCTGAATCATAGACTGTATAAAACAATGGACAACCATGTTGCTTGAGATGCCACATGTCAATCAAAGTTAGCTCCGCCCCCAGCTCCTTCAGCCGAACCCAACCAAAATATCTGCGGAGCTGCCGAAATGAACCGTTTAACACAACGGCAAAATCAAACATGACATTTAACCAACGCTGGTTGGTTGAATGCCAGCCAGCCATTGGCCGAGCCGACTGTCAATCAATCGTGAGAATGGACTCTCTTTTGAGCAACTGCAACGAATCTTACTTACGAATGGAAACTAACAGTTTTGTGTTTTCCAGGCGGCCCAAGAGGAGACCAAAGAGCACCTGTACGAGACCCTGCTGGCCGAGTGCAGAGACACCATCCAGGCCGTGAGGGAGGAGCTGAAGACCGAGGCGGTGAGAGACGCCGCCGTAAAGCGGCTATTTATCTGAGAGGCGAGCCCCAAAACGAGTGTGTTTGGTAGCGGAAAGGAAAGTGAAAAACTGCGTTTTGCTTCTTGCAGAAGCAGCGAGAGAGGAGCTCTGAAGGCGACGGCGGGAAGGTTTCCAACCTCCAGTACCTGCACAGGTAAGAGGAACCGCTGGCGCCCCGAGGAGAATGTTGTGGTTGTCGTTAAGTTACTGTCCTGACGGCCGTCTTTCCTCCGGCAGCTACCTGACCTACATCAAGCTGTGCACCCTGGTGAAGAGGAACGAGAGCATGGCTCACACTCTGCACGGCAAGCTGAAGGAGACGGAGGCCGACGAGTACAAGAGGGGCCCCCGGCCCCAGGACCTCATCCGGCTCTACGACATCATCCTGCAGGTGGAGGAAACACGGCTTTAATATCTGTTAACTAGTGACGCACCGAATGTTCGGTAAACGTAATTGTTCGGCCGAAAATAGCAAAAAAACACTTTCGTGTTCGGTGGAATAAGTAGGGGAAAAACTATAGTGGCCGAGACCCGCCATTGCTGAAAATAAAAGTAACGCTGCAAACAGAAACAAACGCCGCTGCAAATAAAATAAACGCTTAGCAAATAAAATAAACGCTGCAAACAAAAAATACGCCGCTGCAAATAAAAGAAACGCTGAAAATATCAAGAAAGCCCGCTGCAAATAAAATAAACGCTGCTGCAAATAAAATAAAAAAACGACGCTAATAAAAAAAAAACACAACGGAAGTGAATTACCGGGGACTATTTTTGCCGATGCACCGGTGTTGCACATTAAAAATTACACGTAGCGACGTTGAACACTAACCTTTTCACTTATTTTCTCGTTCGTTGGTTCTTCTTATTCCTCGTTCTTCTTATTTCTTCCTTTTCACTTTCTCTTCTTCTCCTCTCACGTAAAAAAACACCGGTGCATCAGCAAAAAATAGTCCCCGGTAATTCACTTCCGTTGTGGCTTTTTTATTTGTGTCGTTTTATTTTTAATGCAGGGGCGTTTGTTTTATTTGCAGCGTTTCTTTTATTTGCAAAGCGTTGGTATTTTATTTGCAGCTGTGTTTTTTTTTATTTGCAGCGGCGTTTGTTTCTGTTTGCAGCGTTACTTTTATTTTCAGCAATGGCGGGTCTCGGCCACTGTAAAAAACCAAACAATAACGGCGTGTGATGATACAATCGAACAGCGAGCATCGTGGAGTGAGGGAGCGGTGTTAAATGCAGCAAACATGTCAGCATGTCAGATCATTACTGGGATGTTGGAAAAAGCAGAGGACACGAGAAAAGATCCAGGCTGAGTTGGATTTGGGAAGCTGCTTGGTGATGGAGACGGTCACGGGACGCACAGCAGAGAAAAGGTCGTTCTACCGATGCGGTGACGAACCCTCACTGTTTGATATGACCAGATCCTCCAAGAAAATAACCCAGATTTTTACAATTATTATACAAATTGCGGAGATCAGCCCCACCACGACCTGATTACCTGGATTTGAACGGGAGAAAATGAAAAAGGATTATGAGAAAAAATACAATAAATACAGTAAGACAAATTGTGACTGGCGGGTATTTCACTGCACATTTATTTGATTTATGCAATGGTGAAAAAATTGGCAAAATAAATGAAAAACTGCGAAGAACCATTGTTCGGTATTATTCGGTATTCGGCCAAGTGTTTATTGTTAGTTTCGGTTTCAGCCATCTCTACTCTGAACTCATCTGTGTCCTGAACTTGTCCTCCATCTCTCCGTCCGTCCAGAGTCTGGCCGAGCTCTCCACCCTGCAGGGCCTGGAGGACGACCACACCTTCCAGAAGGAGGTGTCCCTGAAGACGCTGGTCTACAAGGCCTACAGGTCGGTTTGTGTCCCCGAGTTCTCTGAGGAGTTTAAGGGCCAATCCCAATGTTCACCCTACTTTCTACCACTTCACCCTCAAAATGAAGCCACAGGCGTAGGGCCCTTGTAATCTTCCCTAGGGATTGGGACACCACTTGCTACGTCACTGCGTGGTTTACGTTAGGGTACGTAAGCGGTTCTGGGCATTTCACGGATTTTTGTGAGATCAGGTTGAAAACGTTGCAGCTTCACATTAAGCCTGAATTATGGTTCCGCGTCAAAATCTAGGCTTCGTACCTGGGCCCTTCCAGACGGCCCCAGAGCTGGCAACGGCTGGCGACTAGGACCCCGTCCACACGTAGCCGGATATCTGCGGATATCTGCTAAACCGAAGATATTTTCCTACGTTTGGACCTGTCATCCACACGAAAACGCAAATAAACGAAGGTTTAAAAAAACTCCGGGCAAAGTGAAGATTTTTGAAAACTCCGTTTATGTAGATGCGTGTAGACACACACAACCGGAGTTTTGCGTTTTCGAACGTCACATTATGCGCCAAAACAACAACAAATCTGCTCTGACGTGCGCCTTTTGTTAACTACAGAACTACAGATGATCCAGCATCTGTTCTCCAAGCTATTAAATAAATGGTCTCTGGTCTTGACCACCACTTACTGCGTTACACCGACGCAGAGGCTACACCGTAGGGTACGCGGCTCCGCGCGCACCCTACGAGCCCCGGTGCCCGCGGTGCCAGCTGCGCCGCGGAGGTGCAGCTTCCCGGGAGCCGCAGATGATCTACAGGTTAGAATGCTTATGAATGTGGTCGAAAACGCAGATCTTCGGTTATGTGTGGATGCAAATTTTTTTATAAACGGAGGGGAGAAATATTCGTTTTTAAAAATACCCGGCTACGTGTGGACGGGGTCTAGGGCTGCAACTAACGACTATTTTAATAGTCGACTAGTCACCGACTATAATAATTAGTATTTTTTTTCTTAAATTTAGTATGAGGTTGCTTTAATTATGTGGCAAATGATAATAAACACAAAGATTGGTACGTCAATGAAAAATTGATATTTTATTCAACTTCTTCGGACTGCATGCATTTAATTTAAAATACTTTTTTCAGGCACAGTCAGGCATAACGATAAAAAAAGCTCTCTTTTAAAGCCAAAATACGTTTAATATCTTACCAAGGCAAGTCCGTTTCATTCAACTGTCTGACGTGCTTTCTCTTCAAATGCTCGTGCATTACCTGCTTTGCAAACCTTGCAAGTAATCTTTTTATTCGCCGTATCCAGGCTAAAAGGCTCCCAAACTTTTGAAGTTTTGTTACACGCAGCTGCTGTACAGGACGCCGTCATTTTTGTTTTACCCGCCACCGCTCGGCTGAGACGCTATCGTGCATGCGCGACTCTCGGCAGAGATGGTATTGAAGTGAGACGCCTCACTCCGTTGGAAAAACACGTCTGGCGACAATTGTCGACAATGGAATTCATTGTCAACAATTTTGATTATCGATTTTTGTTAACAAAGTCGATGAATCGTTGCAGCCCTATTGGCGACTACTACGCGTTTGCAGCAAAATTGCTATTAATGTTGTCCCCGGGGCCGGCTGGGTCCGGCGGTCCAGGAACCGGCTGCGTTCAGGGGTCCAGACTGACCATTGAAGGTCATTTTAACTTTGCGTGTGAACAATAAGTGCGTTCCTTCCAATGTTTGTCTGTTTTGCCTGTTGTTTCTGCTCTCGTTGGCGGGTGGAACGGTACCATGAGGCGGCCCGATGTTAAACGGGCCGGTGTGTGAAACATCTGGACGGTACAGATGTGTGAAACATCTGGACGGTACAGATGTGTGAAACATCTGGACGGTACAGATGTGTGAAACATCTGGGCGGTACAGATGTGTGAAACATCTGGACGGTACAGATGTGTACTCCGGTCTTTAACGCTCCTCTCTCTCTCCTCCTCCGTCAGGTGTTTCTTCATCGCTCAGTCGTACGTGTTGGTCAAGAAGTGGAGCGAGGCGCTGGTGCTGTACGAGCGGGTGCTGAAATACGCCAAGGAGGTCCAGTCCAAGGCCAAGAGCCTGAACAACAGCCTCAAGGTCGGTACCGCCACGCTCTAGTACACGGGTGGCCAACCCGCGGCTCGCGAGCCGCATGCAGCTCTTTGCCCGGTGTCATCCAGCTCTTGCAACTTTATTTGATAGGTGCAGTGAAAGACGGGCAGCGGGGGCAAAATATGCCGCGACTGGAATCGAACCCGCGTCGCTGTACAGGGGAAGGTTTACATAAGTCCCTGCTCAACCCGTTGAACTATACGGGCGCTAGCGCTCGTGTTTGTGACGGGAATAACTCGTCTACTCTCAAATCTACTCTCAAAATGGCAGGGAAAAAATGCACAGCCAAACGAAAATATGAAGATAAACACAGGGCGTTTTTTTAACAGAGTGGGAGAGTTTAATATATATAATATAAATTAAATATTAATATTTAAAACTTTTGCTCTTCTTTTTTTTCGGAGACAGGCACTCGTCAATCCATTCATCCATCGTTAGCGCCTCCCCGGAAATCGTTTACCGTCAACATGCCGAAACGATAACGAAAATAAAAAAAATAAACTTCAGCTACTTTTTGCTACCTGCTGTAACCGTCAAAAAATATGTAACTGTTGGTTGTTGTCATGGAAACATTGTTGCTTCCCTGACGCAGAATGATCTGCTGTGATAAGGCTTAAAAAAGTACAAAATATATAATTACGAAATATAAACAGTATACTGTATACATTGGAATGAAAAATATGCTCATTATACCACAGTAACAACCAATCAGATTGCAGGATTTCACCTTTCCGTTTTCTAATGGTATTTTTATTTCTCAGAGAGAGCAGGGAGTGAGGGATCATGGGTAGTTGATGTGGCTCTTTGCAGTAACACAGTAACTGTGGCTCTCAGCCTCTGACTGGTTGGCCACCCCTGCACTAGTACAATGAGTCTGACCTTTGACCTCCACCCCGGGTCTCTGCAGGACCTCCCCGACGTCCAGGAGCTCATCGCCGAGGTCAGCGCTGAGAAGTACTCCCTTCAAGCTTCCGCCATCTTAGGTAAGAGGTCCTCCGGGTTCCAGCCCGTTCTCTCTTCTGCTCGCTTGTAGCCGCGATCCTGAGGAAATGCTTGTCTTCCAGATACCGACGAGACGGCGGACGTTCCCTCGCAGCAGCAGCTGAAGGACAACACGGTAAGAGCAGGAAACACATCTGGACACACCTGGACCCGCCTCTGGGAACTAGGACTCTGGTTCTGGTGCTGCCAGTCCTGACAGCGAGGGCTGTAGCGATACACTGATCTCATGACACGATACATGATAATCAGCTCACGATACGATATTTATCACGATATTCAGCTCACAATACGATATTTATCACGATATTCAGCTCACAATACGATATATATCACGATATTCAGCTGACAATACGATATTTATCACGATATTCAGCTCACAATACGATATTTGTCACGATATTCAGCTCACAATACGATATTTATCACGATATTCAGCTAACGATACGATATATATCACGATATTCAGCTCACGATACGATATCTATATCACGATATTCAGCTCACGATACGATGTATATCACGATATTCAGCTCACGATACAATATAAATCACGATATTCAGCTCACGATGCGATATATATCACGATATTCAGCTCACGATGTGATGTATATCACGATATTCAGCTCACGATGTGATGTATATCACGATATTCAGCTCACGATGTGATGTATATCACAATATTCAGCTCACGATGTGATGTATATCACAATATTCAGCTCACGATGCGATATATATCAAGATATTCAGCTCACGATGCGATATATATCACGATATTCAGCTCACGATGTGATGTATATCACGATATTCAGCTCACGATGTGATGTATATCACGATATTCAGCTCACGATGTGATGTATATCACGATATTCAGCTCACGATGCGATATATATCACGATATTCAGCTCACGATATATATCACGATATTCAGCTCACGATATATATCACGATATTCAGCTCACGATATATATCACGATATTCAGCTCACGATACGATATATATCACGATATTCAGCTCACGATACGATGTATATCACGATATTCAGCTCACGATACGATATATATCACGATATTCATCTCACGATACGATATATATCACGATATTCAGCTCACGATTTGATATATATCACAATATTCAGCTCACGATACAATATATATCAGGATATTCATTTTAAATCGGATTTAATTTAAACTAAAGAGGATTGAACTAAAGAGGAATTCAACTCCCCCCCTCTCTCTCGCCGCAGCGCCTCTGCGACCGCCTGGAGACTTTCCGCCTGGACTCGTCCCTGGTGGGGAAGCAGCCCAACCTGGTCCAGTTCCCGCCCGAGTTCCAGCCGATCCCCTGCAAGCCGCTGTTCTTCGACCTGGCGCTGAACCACGTGGCCTTCCCTCCGCTGGACGACAAGGTGGAGCAGAAGGGCAAGGGCGGCCTGACCGGCTACATCAAGGGCATCTTCGGCTTCGGCAGCTAGGCCACACAGACCCCCGTCCGAGTTTAACGACCCGCCGGACTCCCGGCCGTCGGCTGGAATCATCTCACCTCCTTTGTTTGATTCCGAGGGAATCAGTCCGATCTGAAGGTTCTTAACTCTGACCGGTCAGGGGTCACGGCGGCGCTCCAGCCGCCTCCAACTGTAGTTAAACTCGGCTCGTTTGGCATTCTTGGGTCTTCTCCCATTCATGTAAGCGCCTTTCATCTTTGTTTTCCTTCGTGTGAGACGTTTTCATCTTTTATTTGTCTTTTTTCAGATCCTGCATGAATCACCAGAACTAATTTGACGAAGTGATTTGATTTTTTTATTTTTTTTGTTTCCATTATCGCATCTTGAGCTTCGTCCTTCGTCTCACGTTAGCCCGCGATGATTAAGCCTGTACGACTGAAGACGCCGCCACGGGCCTCATGTCCCCCCCAGGACGCCTTACAGACGCCTCTGAGGGAACAAAAACCCGGTGTCGGTCGACAGAATCTTACTGCTTTCAATTCAAATAAATTTCGTTTTTTCTGAATTAACGGCAGTTTTTCTTTTTTTTCTTTTTTTTTAAAGTTTTTATGAATAAAGATAATTTTATTCCTTTTTTTATGAAAGAGGAAAAATGGTTTCCCTCTCGTGAGTTTAAACGAGCTCCTCCGGAGTAAAACCTGTCAGATCATCAGTGTCATAAATCATGTTTTATCTAAAATTGAACTTTTAGCCCTTTTTGTACGATGGAGTATTAGGGCCAAACTAAGACCCAAAAAAAAATTTGAAATTACGAGAATAAAATCATAATAATATGAGAATAAAGTCGTAAAATTACGAGAATAAAGTCGTAATATAACGAGAATAAAGTGGTAATTTATGAGAACTAACAGGAAGAGCAGTCCTTCTCCCTGTGTTAAAATGAGGAATATTGAGCATCTTGTGAAGTTATATTTTGGTATCGGTTTCACAAATAAGGAAATACTTAATCTTTTGGGACATCAGCACCGCATTATCAATAAAAGGACTTTAAAACGATTGTGCTCTTCCTGTTAGAGTTCTCATAAATTACGACTTTATTCTCATAATATTACAACTTTATTCTCGTAATATTACAACTTTATTCTCGCAACATTATGACTTTATTCTCATAATTTTACAACTTTATTCTCATATTATTATCACTTATTCTCGTAATTTCCAATTTTTTTTTGTCTTAGTTTGGCCCTAATAATCCGTTGTATTTTTGACTCCAAAACGAATAAAATTTGATGCAACTAAAGACGTTTATTCAGGTCTGGATGTGAAGAGCAAACAAAAGCTGTATTATTGATGGATTTTTGTTCTTAATTCAAAACAACGGAGCCGTTTTTAAAACCATCACTTTAAGAATCAAAGCAGCTTCGTTTATCTTTCATTCATCCGACCGGGCCTTGAAGTGGGAACTTCCTGTCGACTTCCTGCCGTCGTCAGGCGGTTGGAAGCAGCAGACGGCGAGGTCTGGAGGAGGTTTTAACGCGCCAGTAACGCGCCCGTGCTCCAGGACCGAGCACGGGCCCCTCCTCACACCTCTGAGTGGTTTTCCTCCCGTTTAGCGTCATAAAAACATGAATTGGGGTCAGTAGTTGTGGAGACTTGAATGTGTGATTTTCATTTGGTCTCTAAACCCAAAATTAAAATATTTGCACAAAACGTCTTGTTTTCCTGAAGTCCTTCATTCTCTGACTGGAGTGGGAGGTTGTGTGTGTGCGAGCTCTTCTGCTGAAGTGTGGGTGTGTGTGGGAGGTGTGTGTATGTGGGAGGTGTGTATATGTGTGTGTGGGAGTGTGTGGGATGCCTCAGCAGGGTGTGGGTGTGTGCATGTTTTCTTCTCCTACCTGTAGTGTTTGTTTGAAGCATGAAACCTGCACAAGTGGCCTAATCAGCCTCGGTCCTGGAGAGGAACTCTCTCCATCTCGGTATCGATGGAGACGTTACAGAAGAGTTGCAGTTTGATGGATGTTTGTCCTCAACGGATCAGGGAAGGTCTTTAAAACGCAGCTTATTTACGGAACCAGTCCAGAATCAAATGGCTCTTTTCCACCAGCACCTACTCAGCCCGGTTGGGCTTAGCTCCACTCGGTTTGGTTCTTTTCCACTAGGGGTCTAACGTGCAGAGTAGATACTTTTCTGTAGCTACTCTGCTGACCAAACTCGTAAAAATTTGACCAAACTAAACTCGATCAAACTCAACTAAATTTGACAAAATTCAACCAAACTTGACTAAACTCGACCAAATTTGACAAAACTCTCTGTTGCCGTGGTTACCATCTGGCAGTTGATCCAGCGCAATGATATTAAAGTTATCAGGCTACTTGACCAAACTTGTTTTCTAGGTTTAGGTTATCACTTTTAACCTACACCTGCCAGCCAATCAGAATCGAGTATTCACACAGACCGTGGTATAATTAGAAATAACTCTTCACAGGAACAGATGCTTCTCTAAAACCATGACTGATCTCTTTGCCTTTTGGCGCTGTGTTTGCTGCCTAAACCCCCCCAGTTACAGTTTTTCACAATTGTTTAAACACATTTCTTGATAGACTACCTCACTTTCTCAAAACTCTAAACAAAAATTACAAAACTCACACACAAAATGCAAAATCCTACACTTCTCTTGCAAAAGCACACTCTACCCTCAAAACAGTGTTAACTCTTCACTAAATGGTATTTCCTTCTCAAATGCCAAACACATACATCATTTGAGTAGACATTTCTAAGCACCCACTGAACACTGATGTGCAGAATGGAAGACACTATAGTATGAATGGAAAACACTATATGAATGCCTCAGTAGAATCATGCATTTGAATGTTCAGTGTTTCACCTTCAGCTGTTGGATGTAATATATCACCATATAGTATTCTTATGTATAGGCTACTCAAATAGAAAACAACACACAATTCTTTACTGTAACAACAAATAATATTTTACAGTATTTGGACTCAAAATGTGCAGTCCACTGGACATCACAGCAAGCTGTGGATGAAAACTTGACAGAAAATAGAAACAGAACAAAAGTATTAGGCTGCATCCTGCCTTTCATCCCTGGCTGGCCACAGGACCTCATCCACGTCGCAGGCGATGTTCTCCCTCGCCCAGCAGCGGGGGAAGAATCTCCTACACCTTGACAGGCCTCAGCAGTGACATCGCCACGTGCGTCCTCCATGGCCTGCAGCAGTGCCTGAGGATTTATCTCGTATACCTTCCATCTCCAGGCAGAGAAAAACTCCTCAATTGGGATGAGGAAGGGAGAGTATGGAGGGAGATATAGGACATCAACTTCTGGATGGACCGTGAACCACTCACGGACCAGAGCAGCCCGATGGAAACTGACATTGTCCCAGATAACAACAAACCTGACCAGCTTTGTGTCCTCCATCTGGTCTGGCTGGACAATGATGTTGTAGAGCTGGTCCAGGAATGCTAGAAGAAGTGCAGGGTTGTAGGGGCCAAGGGTGGCATGGTGATGGAGGACGCCGTGGTGATTGATGGCAGCACACATTGTTATGTTCCCTCCACGTTGGCCAGGGACCTCTGTGACGGCACGCTGGCCGATGATATTCCTCCCTTGGCGCCTTCTTTTTACAAGGTTGAACCCCGCTTCATCAATGAATATGAATTCAATGGCAAATTGCTGATTGCATATTGCACAACAGCCTTTGGAGTTTAGAAATGTGACTGACTGTGTGTTCTGTGTGAACAGCAAGAGAGGGAATTCAGGAAGAGTGTGCAGGATATTGGGAATTGTGTGTAGTGTTGTGAGAAATGTGTGGTATGGAATGGGAATTTGAGTCTAGAGCAGTAAATGTGCTTGGAGTTCAGCAGGATTGGTTCAGTCACCTGAAACATGAGTTTCAGGATGTGCACATTGTGTCTGATGTTCCAATAAATGTGTTTAAACAATTGTGAAAAACTGTAATAGAGTTTATTTGGCGTAAGTGTTTGTAACGGCTCCTCCTTTGATTCCTTCCTGCTGTCATTCCTCCCCGGAGACTGTCGGTGATTCAGTGTTTGGGAGTAAACGACGAGTGTCTGAGCGACGTGAAAAGTATCCGCGAACACACCCTGAAAGCGAAGCCGTATGACTGAACCATCAGAAACGTGTCCTCTTGTCACTCTGCTGCTCTGAAAGCTGCCGGGCTGCATTCCTGCACCTGATCCTGCATTGTTGAGGCGGCTGGAGAGACACGCCCTGATGCTGCAGGCCTCGTCTGCTGAGGCCTCGTCTGCCGCCGCCGCGCACCCGTCTCGCTGGATCCAGCCCTTCATCACCACACTTCATACCGGCGTTACGTCACACACTTCCTCTCTGGGGGTTTGGTTGTTGACTGAACACACCGAGTGTCTCTGTTTGCAGCACGCCGAGCTTGATGGGGGCCGACCTGAACAGGTCAAATGGAAGTTTAGAGTTAAATCATGGAAGGAGACGGTAAACTAAAACTAGTTTCAGGAAAATATGTCCTAAAACTCAGGAATGTTTTCACCACGATGAAATAATGAGCTATTCGGCAATGTCTGGTTCCGTTTACCACTAACTCACAACCCTGGGCAAAAGAAAACACAGGAAACTGAAGGATTTAGGTCCAACAAAGCCGAACGTAAACCATTAACTTATAAACACTGGGTCTGGAGGGGAGCGGTGCTGGACCGGCGATGATCGGAGGAAATATTCCAGAGTTAAAGCAAGCTCGGGTCTGGAACTGGAGGATAAGGAGTCCAAACTCGACCAAACTTGACCAAACGTGACGAAATTCGACTAAACTCGACCAAACTCGACCAAACTTGACCAAATTTGACCAAACTCGAATAAATTCGACCAAACTTGACTAAACTTGACCAAGTTTGACCAAACTCGACCAAGTTCGACCAAATTCAACTAAACTCAACCAAAATTGACTCGACCAAACTTGACAAAACTCAACCAAACTTGACCAAACTCGATGAAATTCAACCAAATTCAACCAAACTCGATGAAATTCAACCAAACTTGACAAAATTTTTACCAAACTCGACTAAAAACAACGTGAAACGAAGCAGGTATGAGTTAGAACCACGGACTGAAAACGCATTGGACAAAGTGTTTGGTACCGTGACCAACTGGTTTCTGATCAGCGGTTTTGAAGCCTCTTTCTTTTCGTACGGTCGACCATGGGAACACGCCCACCGCACGTCAATCAAAGTTAGCTGTGGCTAACAGCCCCTTCATCCGAATCCCATCAAAATATCTGCGGAGCCGCCAGCAGACGTTTACCGCAGAATACACGTTTACCCGACTTCTGACGGCGTCGCCAAGTACGGCAGCGTGACGACTACGGATGAGGAAGTGATGGCGGTGGGCCAAAGGCTGAGCCGACTGTCAATCAATTACATTAGAAATCATTTCAAAGCTTCATATAAATCCTCCTGCGGTGCAGCAGAACGGTTCGGCCCGCTCAGAGTCGTCGTCGGTGCCGCGTAGCTCACTTGGTTTTGCAGATGCTCCGTGTTCAGAGGACGAGCGGGTCCAGGTTCAAATCCTGGCTGGTCGGATGTTTCAGGGTCGACTGGCGGCCTCTACTGCCGACTCTTCTCTATTTCATCATAAATGTACCAGTCCAGTATAAATATAGGAAATAACAGGAAAAGAGGCCACAAACTCTCTTGACAATAGGCAAGACAAGGAAGGGAGAAGGAAGGAGAGAGCAGGAGGAAGGAAGGAACAGGAGAATTAGGTCGTTTTGACCCAAAGACAGTACAGGGTTAAAGGGCCCCTGGTTCTCCGTAGGCCCGGTGAGGAGGAGGGAGGAGGAGGGCAGGGACGGCCCGGAGAACTGGTCCGGCTGGTCCTGGGCGTCAACAACCTGCTCACCTGTGTGGGAGGAGCCGGGGCCGGAGCCGAGCACCGTGTTGACATGACAGAGCTGGAGAGGAACCAGAGACGGAGACGCAGCCGAAGGGACAACAAGACCCACACGGAGATACAGACGGACTAATAAATAATACATAAAGACAGTTTTTTCTGGGGATCTCTGCTCGACAGCCACCATGTTTAAGAAGAAGGAGTCCAAGGGCGGCACGCTGAAGTCCTCCGGGAAGTCCAGGTGAGTGTAGGACCCGTCCCGGTCCGTCCTCCAGAACCCAGGACTGGGTCGTGTTTCCGCTCCGCCGCCTCAGAGAGGCCTTGGGCCGTGGTTTCTGGTTCTGGGGGGGTCGGAGCTCGTCCTTCGGCCGGGGTTCCTGGTTCTGGGGGGGTCGGAGCTCGTCCTCCCAGGGTCCTCGGGTCAGGGCCGGTGCCGTCTGGGAGCAGGCCAGGGGGGGAAACGTTTAATTATCATTATTATTATGAGAAATGGGAACCGACAGAAACATAAGAGGTCAGAAGACGTGAGGGTGAAGAGTTCTGGACAAACCAGTCAAGTTTCAAGAGTCTGGTTCTGGTTCTGGGTCTTGGAGACCTGTTGGGTTCCTCTTTATGATGAAACCTGGATCTTTATTTGACAGAAGCAGAACTGAAGTTCACTGAACTTCTTTACTTTTGAATGTAAGAGAGTTTTGTTGTGAGAAAGCAGCGGATGGACAGGAACAGGGAGCAGTTTCAGGTCCGTGCGGAGGCGGCGCCGCTGGGCGGCGACCGCGGGCCGGCTCACCTGGTTCACCTGGTTCCAGACACGGAGGTGTGAAGGAGTTACCTGTGAGGCGTGACGAGGGCCGGGCTCATCCTCTCACCGGCTCGTCCTCTCACCTGTTCATCCTCTCACCTGGGCGTTGGTCCCAAACATGACCCACAACACGGGGATGCCGGTCCTGCTGGTGTGTGTGTGTGTGTGTGTGTGTGTGTGTGTGTGTGTGTGTGTGTGTGTGTGTGTGTGTGTGTGTGTGTGTGTGTGTGTGTGTGTGTGTGTGTGTGAGACACATTGATTTACTAACAGGTTTAACAACTGTCTCTTGTTCATGAAGACATTTGGGAGATGAAAGAGAAGCGACATTCATCACTAACTCAACTAAACTCGACCAAATTCGACTAAACTCGACCAAAATCAACTAAACTTGACCAAACTCAACTAAACTCAATTAAACTTGACCAAACTCGACCAATCTTGACCAATCTTGACCAATCACGACCAAACTTGACCAAATTCAACTAAACTCGACCAAACTCGACCAAACTTGACCAATCTTGACCAATCTTGACCAATCACGACCAAACTTGACCAAATTCAACTAAACTCGACCAAACTCAACTAAACTTGACCAAACTCGACCAATCTTGACCAATCTCGACCAAACTTGACCAAACTCAACTAAACTTGACCAAACTCGACCAATCTCGACCAAACTTGACCAAACTCAACTAAACTTGACCAATCTCGACCAAACTTGACCAAACTCAACTAAACTTGACCAAACTCGACCAAACTTGACCAAACTCGACCAAAGTTGACCAAACTTGACCAATCTCGACCAATCTCAACCAAACTTGACCAAACTCAACTAAACTTGACCAAACTCAACTAAACTCAACCAATCTCGACCAAACTCAACCAATCTCGACCAAACTCGACCAAACTCGACCAATCTCGACCAATCTCGACCAAACTCGACCAAACTAAGTAATAAGGTAATGTTGGATTTTTGGGTAGCTAACGTTAAACGGTCAAATAATAAAGTTCGGTGTCCTCATCACTTTAATTTCACCAACAAATCCTGCCTTGAAGTCGGACCAAGCGTCAAGACTTTTGTATGCCTTCCAAACTCAACCAATCTCGACCAAACTCGACCAAACTCGACCAATCTCGACCAAACTCGACTCAACTCGACCAAACTCGACCAAACTCGACCAATCTCGACCAATCTCGATTCAACTCGACCAAACTCGACCAATCTCGACCAATCTCGACCAATCTCGACCAAACTCGACCAAACTCGATTCAACTCGACCAAACTCAACTAAACTTGACCAAACTCGACTCAATTCGACCAATCTCGACCAATCTCGATTCAACTCGACCAAACTCGACCAAACTCGACTCAACTCGACCAAACTCGACCAAACTCGACTCAACTCGACTAAACTCGACCAATCTCGACCAAACTCGACCAATCTCGACCAAACTCAACCAATCTCGACCAAACTCGACTCAACTCGACCAAACTCGACCAACAAATCCTGCCTTGAAGTCGGACCAAGCGTCAAGACTTTTGTATGCCTTCCAAACTCAACCAATCTCGACCAAACTCGACCAAACTCGACCAATCTCGACCAAACTCGACTCAACTCGACCAAACTCGACCAAACTCGACCAATCTCGACCAATCTCGATTCAACTCGACCAAACTCGACCAATCTCGACCAATCTCGACCAATCTCGACCAAACTCGACCAAACTCGATTCAACTCGACCAAACTCAACTAAACTTGACCAAACTCGACTCAATTCGACCAATCTCGACCAATCTCGATTCAACTCGACCAAACTCGACCAAACTCGACTCAACTCGACCAAACTCGACCAAACTCGACTCAACTCGACTAAACTCGACCAATCTCGACCAAACTCGACCAATCTCGACCAAACTCAACCAATCTCGACCAAACTCGACTCAACTCGACCAAACTCAACCAATCTCGACCAAACTCGACCAATCTCGACCAATCTCGACCAAACTCAACCAATCTCGACCAAACTCGACCAATCTCGACCAAACTCGACCAATCTCGACCAATCTCGACCAATCTCGACCAAACTCGACCAATCTCGACCAAACTCGACTCAACTCGACCAAACTCGACCAAACTCGACCAATCTCGACCAATCTCGATTCAACTCGACCAAACTCGACCAATCTCGACCAATCTCGACCAATCTCGACCAAACTCGACCAAACTCGATTCAACTCGACCAAACTCAACTAAACTTGACCAAACTCGACTCAATTCGACCAATCTCGACCAATCTCGATTCAACTCGACCAAACTCGACCAAACTCGACTCAACTCGACCAAACTCGACCAAACTCGACTCAACTCGACTAAACTCGACCAATCTCGACCAAACTCGACCAATCTCGACCAAACTCAACCAATCTCGACCAAACTCGACTCAACTCGACCAAACTCAACCAATCTCGACCAAACTCGACCAATCTCGACCAATCTCGACCAAACTCAACCAATCTCGACCAAACTCGACCAAACTCGACCAATCTCGACCAAACTCGACCAATCTCGACCAATCTCGATTCAACTCGACCAATCTCGACCAAACTCGACCAATCTCGACCAAACTCGACCAATCTCGACCAAACTCGACCAAACTCGACCAACGGCTTCATCTCATGAAAAGGGGAGAGGATTTCTGAAGATGGAGCTCTGTTCCGTTGGCTCGGCTGGGGGGGGGGGTTCGACAGGTGCTTGTTGGGCTTGATCAGAGTTTGTGCATGAATCTGACCCCCCACCCCTCGCCCCCCACAGGCCCGGGACCAGTAGCCTGGCCCTGCTCATCGCCCAGATGCAGCAGAACGCCGACCAGGTGGAGAAAGACATCCTGAAGTCCGAGGAGCTGCTGGCCGTGGTGAGAACAGACACACGACCTTTGACCCCCCCAGGGCCGGCCCAAGCCTCCACAGGGCCCTCTATTACTGCCAATAATA